>NC_133435.1:3475000-3507500 GCF_011762505.2 Arvicanthis niloticus
GAGAAGCAAAGAAGACTGTCCAAGGTCTTGCTTGAAATGCTCTGTCAGGATTCCCCAGCAGAATTCATAGCCAGGAAAATCACGGCCCAGCAGCCTAAAGTTAACGGGATTCTTCCTAACAGCTCTGTCGAGGTTTTCCCCTGGCAACACTGTTGACACGGAAGACCCCAGCAATAGTTAGTTTTATTGCTGTGATAAAACACTACGACCAAAGCAACATCTAAATGAAAGGATTCATTTGGGTTTGCTGTTCCAGAAGGGGAGTTCACAGTAGCCCTGGAGCATGACAGCAAACAGCCAGAATGAGAAGCCGGGAGATGGAATAGTCAACCACACACAGAAGTAGAGAAAGTGAAGTAGAAGCAGAGTGAGTCTATAAGCCCAGTACTTCCTCCAGCAAAGTTCACCCCTAAAGGTTCCTCAACATCCCCAAAGAGCAAACAGCTACACCAGCAATGAACCAAGTATACAAACACATGAGCCTGGGGGGTGGGGGGGGGGACATTTCTTATTGAGACCACTGCAAATCCCTTGCATGAGCATGTCTGGGAAGCTTGTGTCTGCCTTCCTTCGGGCCAGACACATATCAGATAGTGAAGACTGAAGGTCATGAGGTTACACTCAATGGGAGTGGTGGTGCAACACTTGGACTGAGGACATGGTGAGTCTCATAGTTGGTATGCAGAAAACTGTTTGGAGATAAATAGTCTGGGTAGAAAGCTCCTGATGTGTGTCAGAAGTCAGAATGACATCATGGTTGAACCTTTGCCTTGTTGGCAAACAAACCAGATGTCCAGACCTGGCTCTGTCAATAATACCATTAGTGCACTTGAGTCAAAGGCATACATATTTATTTTCTTATCTATAAAACCCTACTTCATGAAGTTTTTTTGGACATTAAATCCTATGGCTATGAAATAGTAGAAACTATCAGTCCAAACATACAGACACACAGAAACAGGAGTTTCTTTCTGTTTCTATAACAAAGATAATTATTATCATTACTGACATTAATACTACACTGTCATTAATACTAATACATTGTATAAGGTCTCATATATCAAGACTGAAGACATGGCTTAATAGTTAGAAGCACCTACTGTTCTTCTAAAGAACTTGAGTTCAGTTCCCAAGCACCAATATCTAGGTATCTCACTCACAGCCACACTCCAGGTTCAGGGACCACCATTTCTGGCCTCTGGATGTGCCTACACACAAGTGTAAATATACACTGAAATACACAGAGAGACACATTCATAAAAGTAGAATAACTCTCTAAAAGAAAATACCATACATCACAGGCTGGCTTTGAACTTACTATACAACTGAAGATGGCCTTGAACTTCTGATACTCCTGGCTCCACCTTGTGAGTCATGCCCTGGCTTATGAACAATGGGATGAGCCCCAGGGCTTCACGTATACTAGGCAGGGACTCTGCCAACTGAGCTGCATCATCACCCTCTAGTCTGGTTTTGTTGGTGTTGTTTTTGTTTGTTTGTTTGTTTATGTTTAATGCTGTTCTGCAAAATGGATGAAAATATTGATCAACTTTAACATATAATTTGCTCAATTAAAAATCTTATTCTAAAAAAATCTTATTCTAATGAAGCTTCTAATTTTGAAAATCTGAGATGGAATCAAGAGTCTTATCTCTAACAAGTTCCCAAAAATGTAAATGGTGATTCTGGTCTCTGGCCCATAGTTTGAACAGCAAGAATCCAAGTCTTTTGGCACTGATACCCAAATTCAAAGGAAAAGACAGGAGGAAGGAAATGAGCCTGTTTTACTTTGGAATCACTGTCTAGAGTCTGTGTCTCTGTCCTCTGCTAAAACACTGACCAAAAGCAGCTTAGGGAGGAAATGGCTTGCTTGTCTTACAAGTTCCAATCATATTCTGTCACTGACAGAAGGCCAGAAAGGAACCATAGAGGTGTGATGTTTACTGGATTCCCCCTCTGGATTGCTCAGATTTCCTATACAATGCAGGACCACCTGCTCAGGGGTGGCACTATCCTAATTAAGGTGGGACCTTCCAGATCATGATTAATCAAAACAAAAAACCCAAAAAATAATAAATAAAATTTTAAAAATACCCATACACATGCCCACAGGCTAATCTGATAGGGACAGTTTCTCAATTGAAGCTCTTTCTTGCCAGGTGACTCTAATTCACAAGCCTCATCCCAGAACCAGGGACACTCAGCAAGGAAGAATTGTTACCATTAATCTTTAACAATAGAGCATACCTGCACCCACAGGGTTCACTGTCTGCACTAACATGACTTCTGGTTCTGCCTTTATCAACTTGACTTCTTAATTCTCTGTTGCTTTGCCCCAGAGAATAAAGTTGCAAACAACTTGATCATTTCTTTTTGAGAATATCCAGAAACTTATTTTACGTGAACCTTAAACTACTAAGCAAGTCTGTATCTTTTTAAACACACAGATTCCAACATCTGTCCAACACATCCCTGGAACCATTGTTCTTGTCTTTGAACTCTGTGGATGGGAACCCTGGAAAGTGGCTGGGCCATGAGGGTGGAGTCCTTTGTGAGCAAGTTTGGTTAGACAAAGAGATGAGAGAGAGAGAGAGAGAGAGAGAGAGAGAGAGAGAGAGAGAGAGAGAGAGAGAGAGAGAGGAAGAAGAAGAAGAAGAAGAAAGAGAGAGAGAGAGAGAGAGAGAGAGAGAGAGAGAGAGAGAGAGAGAGAGAGAGCGCTTCTGCTGTAAAGAGGGAAGTCCTCACCAGTGGCTCAATCGTCACCTCCTTGAGCTTAGTCTCCCCAGTGTCCAGAGTTACCACAAACCCATTCCTATCACAGAGCCCCTTCATCCACAGTAGAGGGGGTTTAAAGGGAGGTTGTCAGAGAAATTCGGGCAGAAGATTCATTCAGCCCACAATAGAGGATGCTGCTTTCGTACAATTACAGAAAAGTCAAAACTCTGTCTGAACTCCACAAAGAATGCCATGAGAAGGATCTTGTGAATCAGGGGGAAGGGCAAGAACTGCTCAACTGACTGTGTTTTGATGCCCTGCCACACTTGCCAGCCTCACCTCACCCACTTCCTTAGATCTGAACTACCATTCCATCCTTTGGTCTCAGCTTCTGCTGTTGGTCCACATTGGAATGATGTCTGAGGAAGGCCTTGATTTCAGTGAGCTGTGATACCAGCATTAAAGTGAGAGCAGGTAACAACATCGAGCCTCCAGGGGACCCAACAGCAGAAGTGCTTGGTGATCGAGGCGTTGCTCACAACTTAAAATGCATCATCACTGCATCACTGTTACTAGGACACAAACAATGGGTACCTGAATTCCAGAGGGAACTGGTCTCAACACTTAAAGGAATCCCTTCTTAGACACCTCCAAATGCCCTCGTTAGCCCATTTACATCAAGCTAGAACTTCCTGTCTCCCTAGATTTCCAGAGCTCTAATTTCCAACACAAGTGAGCATGTTGTTACTAAGGTGAAAAGTATGGTATTGGAGTAAATTCCAACCTTTAAAATGTATGTTTTTTGCTTCTTAACTGACAATGAGCAATCGTTACCCATAAGAAGACATGTTTACTGTGTGTGTATATTTTATGTTTTTAATTAGTAGTAATTAATAATTACATTTCTGCTCAGATAACCATAACACACACTTATTTATAGTATTCTTATTCTGACAGTGAAAAATTATGTTTTTTTAAAATCTGCTTATGTGTTTTTTAAAAATAATCAAAGAAATGTGATTTATTTCTGATAGTTTTAAGGGGTATGTCTCTTGTTATACTTTCTCTAACTGTCCTAAGACAAATTTTATATAGCTTTTATCACTATAGAAAGGATGACTTTGGAATGGGCAGTAAAAGATCACCGAATAACCTTTGAACAAAAAGCAAAAAAACTCCAGGAGTTATTCAGTTCCGAACAGCGGTGACTTTCCTATGAGATTTTACACTTCTGTCAGATATAAGTTAACCTCTAATAAACTAACAGCGGTACAAAAATGGCTGTCTATGAACATTTAAATTGGAGGGGACCAGTAGGGAGAAAATTAACTATTGCCTTATAGGTAGAATAGTATTCTAGGTTCATGTCAACATTTTCTTACTGTACTACGATTCCTGTACTTGCTCAATAAAACCTTTAGCATGTGTTGATTTGTATCTGGAAGTCATAAATCCTATCAATGTTTGAAAATTAGCCTCTATGGTCACTAATTTCAGTTATTAGTATTATCAGGATGTGAAACACAGAAGTGGCCTTCTGCTCTTTCTTTCAGCACAATAAAATGGGTGCAAAATTCACAGGACGTAGCAACAAAGAATTTTCCTGAAATCCAGCCCTGGCCTAATGCCTTTTACGCCAGTTTCTAATTAACTTGACAGGGACTCACACATTTGCTGCACACGTCTACTGCCAGTGTTACATTGTACTGTTTTGGCTTCTTTGTCAAAAATCAAATCTCCATAGGTGTGTGGGTTTATTTCTGGGTCTTTGATTTTATTCTGTTGATCAACCTGTCTGCTTTTCTGCCAATACCATGTGGTTTTTGTTTTTTTTTTTTAATTTGTTTGTTTGGTTTGGTTTGGCTTTGGGTTTTTTTTTTTTGTTTTTTTTGTTTTTTTGTTTTTTTGGGGGGATTTTTTGTTTGTTTGTTTGTTTTTTACTATTGCTGTGTAATGAAGCTTGAAATGAGGGGTGCTGATGTCCTAGAAGTTCTTTGATTATACAGGTTTGTTTGGGCTATCCTGGGTTGTTTTGTTTTGTTTTTCATATGAAGTTAAAAATTGTTCTTTCAAGGAATTGAGGGATTGAGTTGGAATTTTGGTAGGAATTATATTGAATCTGTAGATTGCTTTTGATAAAATAACCGTTTTTACTATGATAATCTACCAATACATGAGCAAGAACATTTGCTCAACTCTGTTCAATAGCAGCTTTATTTGTAATAGCCAGAAACTGGAAATAACCTAGATTGTCCCTCAACCAAAAAAAAAAAAAAAAAAAAATAGATAATGAAACTGTGGTGCATTTACACAATGGAACAGCTATTAAAAACAAAGACATCTTGAAATTTGCAGGTAAAATGGATTGACCAAGCCAGTTCAATCAGTCAACAGGGTCTTGAGGGAGGGAAAGAGGAATAAAGAAAAAAGGAGACAATTGGACAACATTATAACATGACCCCAGCAATTGCTGAGGCAGGTTTATTTTTTTCCAATCTGCTTTTATACCATTCTAGGTACACACGAAGAATAGGGTCAGTTCTAGGTCAAAGACAAGGTAGTCAAAGTACAAACAAGGCATAAACGAAGTAGTTAAGGAACAAACAAGGCATAAACAAAAATCCCATGATTACTGTATTCAGGGACTTGACAAGATGATCAAAACACAAAGAACACATTACTCAGCTGTATTTGTCTTGAGCCTCGTCCTATCCCAATGTAAATATTCTTGACAGTATCCTTGAAGTAGCACGGAGATCTCTCCACAATGGATAGAACTAGAAAATAATCGTCCTGAGTGAGGTGACCCAGACCCAGAAAGGCATTCATGGTATGTACTTACTTATAAGTGGGTATTAGCCATAAAATAGAGTATAACCATGCTACAGTCAACAGACTCAAAGAAGCTAGGTAACAGGGAGGGCTTGAATCTCATTCAGAAGGGGAAATAGACATCGGAGGTGGATGGGCAAGGGAACTGAGTAGAAGAGGAGTTGGGGGTGTTGGGAGAGAGAACAGAAATGGAGGGGGGCATCTCTGGGATGAGCCGGATACCTAGGACTGGAGAGGCTCCTGGAAGTTTATGGGGATGACCCTAGCTGAGATTCTTACCAGTGGTGAATATGGAGACTGAAGTGGCTACCTCCTGTAGCCAGGTGGGACTTCCAGTGGAGGGAGATGGACATCAACCCGTCCACAAAACCTTCTACCCAGAATTTGTCCTTCCTATAGATATTCAGGGATAAAGATGGAGCAGAGGTTGAGGGAACAGACAAACAATGACTGGTCCATCTTGAGACCCACCCCATGAGACAGAGCCAACCTCTGAAGATATTAATGATACTCTGCTATGCTTGCAGACAGGAACCTAACATAACTGTCCTCTGAGATCCTTCATCCAGCAGCTGATGGAAACAGATACAAAGACCCACAGCAAAACATTAGGTAGAGCTCTGGAAGACTTGTGGAAGAGTAGGGGGAAAGATTGAGAGAGCCAGAGGGTCTCTGACATCACAAGATGTCTAACAAGGACATCACAAGATGACTAACCTAGTCCCATAGGGACTCACAGAGACTACACCACCAACCAAAGAGCATGCATGGACTGGACCTAGGCCCCCTACTCATATGTAGCAGATGTAGCCTGGTCTTCATATGGGTTCCTTAACAACAGAACAAGGGCTGTCTCTGACTCCGTTGCCAGCCTTCAGATCCCCTTCCCCTCTTTGGGATGCCTTATCTGGTCTAAGTGGGAGAGGATGCCTTTAGTCCTGCTGTGACTTGATGCACCAGGGTGATTGGTACCCATGGGGGAAGTGGGGGAGGTGTCATCTTCTCTGAAGAGAAGAGGAGGGGGTTGTGGGAAGGGGTATTTGAGGGTGGGACTAGGAGGAGAGGAGGAAGGGGAGTGTCTATCAAGATGTAAAGTGAAGAGAAGAAAGAAAGAGAGAGGGGAGGGAGGAGGAAGGAAGGAAGGAAGAACAAAGAAAGAAACAAAGAAAGAAAGAAAGAAAGAAAGAAAGAAAGAAAGAAAGAAAGAAAGAAAGAAGGAAGAAAGTGAAGAAGAGAGAGGAGAAGGGGAAGAGCATGCAAAAAATAAATAAAATGTACTTGGGAATGACAAGTACTTCTTAAAGTATCACAAATAAACTTAGCTATGAACCACTTAATGATTTACAGTAAAGAGTCCCAGTCAACAGCAGCATTCTCTGCAGAAATCTGTCAAGCACCCTCTTGCTTACCTGTGTGGAAACAAGCAGTGGTATTGTTGAATGAATGGGCAAATGCGTAAACCAGTGGCCATCCTCAGACCTCAGGCAGCATGTCCCAGGAGCTAGCAACCTTATGGAGCAACAGAGCTGTTTGGATGCCTGAGGAGTGTTGCAGATGTCTACTGACAAGTTCAAAGGAAATTGTGCAACACAAAAAACAGTAAAGTAACTGTGGGTTTTTAAACAACTTATATTTTTCCTGTAAAAACAAATAAAGTTTGGTAAAGAAATGTATGAATTTTTGATGTTTTAAAAGTGGAAATCTTGCTCAAAAGTTTGAACTATTTTTCCTCAAAGAGCCCTGTTCTGTTTCTGATCATCTTGTCATAATACAAACACTCGTTCTGTTGACACAAATCTATACAGATCCCTGAGGACTTTCCATGATTCAAATTCACTCAGGTCTTTTGTGCTGTCTTCAAATTCATTTATTCTGTGTCAGTTGTATTCATTCCATTATTGAATCCTCTGGTGAGGGAGTTTGCTTTCTGTTGTTTATGACAAAGTTTACTACATAACCCAGGCTGATCTAGATTAATGCGTTTAATTCCAACATGTGCTTTTTCTCTATTGAGCTAATTGTAGTTTGGGGCTTTCTTCTATTGATACAGCACATTGCACTAATTGACATGTGAAAGCTTAAAGGATCTTGGAATCCTGGGACAAATCCCCCTTAGGTATTGTAGTAGTTTGAATAAGAATGGTCACATAAATTCATATATTTAAATACTAATAAATAGCGTTATTTGAAAGGAGTAGGAGGTATGGCTTTGTTGGAGAAAGTGTGTCGCTGCGGGTGGGCTTTGAGGTTTCAAAAGCAGAAGGCAAGCCTAGAGGCTCGGCTCTGGCTCTCCCCGCTACCTGCAGATCTGGATATAGAACTCCCAGCTCCTTCCCCAGTACTTTGTCTGCCTGGATGCTTCCACACTTCCTGCTCTGCTGATAATGGACTAAACTTCTGAAGGTGTAAGCAAGTCCCAATCCAATGCTGTCCTTTATAAGAGCTGCTGTGATCCTGGTGTCTCTTCACAGCAACAGAAATTAAGTAAGACAGTTATTTTGAATATTCCTTTTGATGTGTTCTGGGGTTCTTCTCTTAGGTATTTTCGCCTCTATACTTAAAGGGAATATTGATTCTCAATCTTCTCTCTTTGGGTTATCTTCATCAGGCTTTAGGATCAGGAATTTAGTGTCTGGCTCCACAGTATGAATTATGTTCTAATTTTTAGAAGACTTTGTAACGAGTTAGTTTCCGCTTTTTAAAACTAGGTCAGCTTTCAGAATTGGAGGTTGAGGTGAGCTGGCACACACAGATCTTCTGAATTTCTTAATTTCCCTGCTCATTCATAACTTCTGTAGCTGGAGGCAGAGAGGTTTGTGCTTCCCAGGTTCCGCTGAGATCTATGTCTGCTCCCACAGCAGTGTTAGAATCACTTTCTGCACTCAGCTTTGCTGCGGCTGTTTCCTGTATTTGCACACTTTCGATGACATCATATTTCAGGAGTCCTTTGTTGACCGATCTCCTGCCATTCTCCCTGCTTTAATGCATCCGTTTCCTTTGGTATCTCTACTACCCTGTCAAAGGGGTCTCACAGGAAGACAATCAAATGTGGGCCTTGCCATCAAGAAATCTTACCCCTGATTATCCCTGGCCGACCTAACTACCCTTAGTGTGTGTGTGTGTGTGTGTGTGTGTGTGTGTGTGTCAGAAATGAATTAACTCCAATATATTAGTACCTTGGAAACTAGATTATGTTCCCTAGCGCATTCCCTTAAGGTTTTCACAATTACAGAATGAGAATATCATTTGATTTGCCTTACAGCCCCAAACATGCAACACAAAATCAACGTGTCAGCTATTTTATTTTCATTCTAATCATATATACATACTTTAGAGGAATGTTATCTGTGTGTGTTGTCTGTTGTTGTGATGGTTTTTCTAGTTTGTTTTCTATTGCTGTGGTTAAAATTTATGATCAAAAGCAACTTGGGAAAGAAGGGATTTATTTGGCTTACAGGTTCCAATCACAGTACAACACTGAAGTAAGCCAAGACAGAAACTTACAACTCACAGTTCCAGCAAGAGACCATGGAGGAGATGCTACTGGGTTACTCTTCCTGGCTTGCTCAGTTTGCTTTCCTGTACATGCTACTGACCACCAGTCCAGGGTAACACCACTACTCACAGTGAGCTGGGCCATTTTACATCAATTATCAGTCTAAAAAAAGGCCACGAGACAGGACCACAGAACTGATGGAGATAATTCTTCAGATGAAGCTTTCCCTTCCCAGATGACTCCAGCCTGTATCAACATGCCAAAAAAAGAACCTAACACACACACACACATAAGTGTGTGAGTGAGTGTATGTGTATGTTTGTGTATGATACATATATCTGTGGTGCATACATATATACTTATCCTGCAATTGTAGCCACACTAAATTAATATTGAAATATCATATTACATGGTCTCTTAATTTTCCTTGAATTCTTAAATAGCAGTAAAATATTATCAAAACCTAAATTTTCTAATTAACTCTTACATCCAGAGAGGATGGTATTGTTTGATACTTCCTGATTATAATCAAGACATTAGATAAATGTTATCAAGGAGCTGAATTTGTGTTTGGGGTTTCCTTGGTAATGAAAACCATTGAAGATTTTCAAAATTAAGGTAACCAGTTTCTCCTGTACTGGGCCAAATCCTTTAAACTTTTTGAGGATGCTTTAACACATTCCATTTCTTAGTCATAAATTTCCACAGTTATTACACTCATAGGAAATTCTTCTTCCATCTGACCTCCTCTAGTTTGAACTTGTCTCCCTCTTTTATCTCCTGACATTTGGAAGGAGACTAGAACATCCTGGAAGCATCACATAATCACCTCCAAGAAGTCCCTACCACATTGTGTGACTTTTGAAAAATGCCAAGGGCTATTATCGTTAAAATTGAATAATGCCACAGAATGGTAATTAATTCGATCTCTAACTATTCGGTGTCATCCCCCTGCACAGAGAAGCAATGAATGTATTAAGTAATGTATTGGCTAAAGCATGAGGTTTAGTGTGGGCCAGGTCGAGGGGTCTCCCCTAATCTCTTGGGCATGCTGTGAACCTTATTAACTCTCATTTCCCTTTCTTGAAACAGTTATAATAATAGTGCCTCCTTTGTGTGGTTGTAAGATTTAAACAGGTGTGACAGTGGGTAGAAAGAGCCTTACACTGACTGGGCATGTTTCCTTCGCTTGACCTGGGCTATCAGAACATCACGTATCCAAGACTGTGCCTGTAAAGACAATCTAAGAGGTCAATTCTATTCTTATCTCTCCACATAGTCAAAGTTGAAAGCAAGTTTGGGACTTTTATTTATTTGCTTAAATATTTTTTCTAAGCATATAAAAGGAGGGGGAATTTTTAAACATTTTCACAAACTTTCAATAATTAGGTTTTTAATTGAAAATAAATATTTTTCACAGAGTATATTCTGGTCCTGGTTTCATTCCCCCTAACTCCTCCCAGATTCTCCCTGCCCTTTCTTGTTTTGTTTTTTTGTTTTCTCTCTCAGCAGTGTCCTCAAAGCTAGCTGACCAGGCAACATTGGAACCCCTGTGGTGACTCAGCTACTGCAGTGTTTGTCAGGATTAAATGGGCTAATTTGTAGACTATTTCATTCAGGCCATTAGACCACTATTAATTGAGTCTAACAGAAAGATGAGGTAGCAGGATAAATAACATGCAAGCTACAAAACACAGTTAGACAGTGTGATTCTTGGGGTAGTGAGAGACTGCATGTGAGGTGACACTGGGGTGCATATAAGGACCTCAGCCTTCTTACTGCTGGCACTGCCCCATGCTCACACAGAGGGTGCGTTACTCTGTCATGCTCAGCATGGACTCTACACACAGAACCCAGAACTCTCCCGAAATAAGTCAGCATAATCTATGTAAACTGTATCAATCGCATGCTGGCCTATTGGGTTTGTTCATTATGCAAGCCATGAGCAGATAGTCCAGCCGAAGTAGTAGTTGCTGGTGAAAACTAACCACAAAAGAACAGGCCTTAATCTGATTTGGATGGGGTCTCAGTCTTGTTATGAAGGAGGTCTGGTTCTGTTTTATCTGTTACTCTGTTAAGGCAAACTTCCAGAGATAAACTATTTACGAAGAAAGAGAGATAAAACCTGCTAGGGTTGAGATAAATCATGTTATAGCTATTGGTCAGGCTGGAATAATTAGCCATATTTGTTCTTGGGTGGTGATGAGTATCTGAAAAGAGAATGAGCCGCTTATTAATAGGGCTGAGAGTAGGATGATGGCTATTGTTAATTCGTAGGAAATTGTTTGGTCAACCGCTCGTAATGCACCAAATAGGGAGTTCATGGTGAAAGTCTGGTCAGATCGCCAGGCAATCTCATCAATGTACACGTTAGGAGCTAACAAGTATACAGAGAAACAGTAAGTCAGAAAGAGGCTGGATTCCGCATCTCTTCTGAGGCCCTGCCTCTAATGACTTATGCATGGCTCTCTCTACTCCATCTCTTAAAGGGTCCATGGCACCACCCCTCAAACCAAGGACCAACTCCCAAGTGCATGAACCTTTTGGAGAACATATCTAAACCATACTCAAGCCACACCCAACAGCTTCTGCATTACCTATATCCTCCAAAAGTATCCTTTTCAATATTATATTAAACAAGGCTTTTTACTTAAAATACGAGCCTTACAGCAAGTAGCCACTTCCATCCATGCCAAGATCAAGCATGCTACTAAGTCTCTGGAAAAAAAGTGAAGACTCAA
The DNA here is from genome assembly GCF_011762505.2 of Arvicanthis niloticus. Classification (NCBI taxonomy): domain Eukaryota; kingdom Metazoa; phylum Chordata; class Mammalia; order Rodentia; family Muridae; genus Arvicanthis; species Arvicanthis niloticus. The sequence goes on from NC_133435.1 coordinate 3,486,785, forward strand.
AACAGCGGGTTTAATTACTGATTTTATCTTTCAGATGAATAATGGTAGAGCCTTGGGTCCTGCAGTGTTTAGGCTCTGCATCTGTTCCTCAATTCATCAAATGTTTATTGACAGCGTCTGATGCCTAGAAGGGAAATTTACATGCATCTCAGCATCTGCACTCCTTGAATGGTGCTTGCAGAACTCTGTGAATTGGGGGTTGAAAAGGAAGAAGTAGATGCAAATCCCAGAATCAAAACACGGTGGAATATTACTCCGTATTGCCTGAAGTCAAGGTTTCTTTATTGCTTTTTGAATTCTAAAACCTTAATAGAAGAAGGCAATGTAAGGAGAGTGAAGGTCACGAGGCTGTGAAAGGGGACAGTGGACAAAGGACCTATATGATCACGGTATAATGCCATGGATGTATAGAAAGTACCACCCTGGAGCCTATTGCTTTGTACAGCAACTTGTACTGATCAGTGTTTATTGTTAATCTGACACAACCTACAGTCACCTGAGGATGTGTGGGCAGGAATGCCCTGAGTGTGGTCCTGTATGTGCTTTGGCTTTCCGTGCTCATAACTGAGATGAAGTTGAGCCCATGTGGACAGCTCAGAGTGAGCCAGTTCTAGCTAACTTCAGCTTCTGCTGAGGAGGATGAAAAGGCCAAAGAGCAGTTTGCCAAAACAGCTCCTGGTCAACCATGCCAATGAGTTTTCTCAGGGGTCCATAGAAAAATCTCAAAACAGGATTCCTGAAATCCAAACTTCATTAGGAGTATTTTACCTTAGCCTTAAATTTCATCATTTAAAATCACACTCACTAGCAAAATTGCCTTTTGATATAAAACAATACTCTTACTAGTGTCCCTTAAGACACTCAACAGATGTTTTCAATCCTATCTCCTCTTCCTAACATGTGTGCTTTCTCAGCCCGTCTCGGGACTGGTGCTAGACATGTGATTAGTTCCAAGTTTTGCCATGAAGGTAGAAACGGCATCTCTCTATTCCAGGCCATGTTTTTTCTTTCCCTCCAGTGGTGAGTGTGGCAGTGGCACTGGCAAAAGATCTGGATGCTGCTTCCACATGGCGAAGGGACCAGGGCTCAATATGTTAAAACACAAATCAGGATTAGACTTTTATTAAGCTTAGTTACAAATGGTGAGACCATTAGCTATGGCTTCTCATGATGGGGACATCTTCCTATATATTATGATGGAGAGGAAGGAAGGAGTGGCCCGTTTCTTCTCTTGTGAGGCAAACACACATTCCACAAACAAGGGATTTTTGTTTATTGGTTTGGATTTCGGGGTAGGGTCTTATTTAGTCATCCAGCCTGGTCTGGAGTTTCAGATCTCCTGACTCGGTCTCCTGAGGATGCTCCACCTGCCCAGCAAGGCTATGCTGTTATCTTACTGTTGGTTTGCTGGCAGCTTCTCTCTTGGTGAAGTTTCTCACATACTTCAAGATGTCATTGTCTCAAGTTCACAGGATCAGAATTTCTGTGACTCAAGATATAAACAACTTTGTTTCCTTTGATGGGGGATGGGATGGTGCTTTCTGAAACCATCGCCCCATTTTTTTAAATCCAGTGATATGACTGAAACCTGGTTATTTCAAGGCTTTTTCAAAGGGCACATCAAATTCTACAGATTTATGGAGCACAATGTGAGGTTTTAAGACACGTATACAATGTGTGCTGCTCAAGTCACGGAGCTGACACACCTGCCATCTCAATGTTGATCGGTCCTTAGTTGGATCAGCACTTAATACATTTTAGCTCCTTTGACATTACAGAAGTGGTAACTTGAATCAGGCATGCCACTAGGCACATGGTTCTCAGTGTCCTCTCATTTTAATCTACTCTTAAATCTTTGAGGCACTGGCCAGTCATAAAGACTGCTCACACTATTCATTAAGATAATATTCACACATCTCTCACACACATACATAGGAATAAGAATTTAATAAAACTTAAGTAATAAAAAAAATTGGGAGGGCATAGCAAACTGCCTCAGCGGTTAGAGAAGCTTGCCACACAAGCCTGAGGACCTGAGTTTAATACCTAAAATGTAAAGATGGAGGAAATTCACTGGTAAAGAACCAATCCCACAATGCTGTCCTCTGACCTCCATATGCATCGTGGCACATGCCGCCATATAATAATAAACAAAATAAAATCTAAAGCTTTAATAAAAGAAAATACTTTCCTTGTGCCATTTTCAGCTAGGATATTTCCTATATCATTTAATCTTATGAGTAGAAAACTTAAGAGGCATTTATTAGCAAGCAAAATAATTATACTTTATTGACAATTCAGAAGTCACAGTACTTTCAGACATTTTCAAACTCTTTTACAAAGAAAAATAAATATAAGAAATGACACAAGTCCAATGAAACTTTACTTTCAATAAAGCTTACAAAATCATTTTTACAAAACAAAAATCTATAGCTTGAACTGTTCACGCCATGAATATGGATTTTCCTATGTGATCATCATCTGGTCCTATCTGGGGTAGAGTAGCTGGAGTGGATTCAGATGTGAGTCCCTGTGGGGTAACATGCATGGATGCACATAGGAACGAGCCAATTCTAACAGGAAATCAGAACAATTGGGTCATTTGTCATTTCACTCGTTAGGCAATAAATTCTAGACCTAGACATTTCCTAAAGCATATTTCTTTTATGTCCTAGGTCAAAACCAATGAGAGGCAGAAAGTCATGTGTGGCCGGTAACATGCAGCCATTTAATGATAGGAAGAATCCTGTTGTCTGTGCTAGACAAATCCCTCACATGTTCTTAATTAAGGGAAGATGACTGAGCCAAGCTGATCAAAACAAACACATTTTCCAACATTTTATAATTTTACATTATTGATGCTTTATAACAGTTTTATTGCTCAACAGTTAACATCTGTTGAACCATTCATGTTATATAAACAACTGCATTTATTATCTCCATTGGCTCTGTTATGTATCTTTCCCATCTTGATGGAAGAAAAAAAGAGTTGCACACAAGGCCTAACGTATGCTGCCAGTAACAGATGTGCGACATCTGTGGGCACCAAAGTGAACTACATAAAACTTAGTTAGAAAGGGCATCGATATGCACTTACGATGACATTCTCTAGGACCACAAATACATATATACCAAATAAGATCAAACCCTGTTAGAAATTCACAAGTGCACTGCCATAAATGGCTTATAAACACTTTAAGTATACATCATCAAACAAGACTCAGACCCAGCTTTGGTGACAGGTCAGAAAGAAGGGAATGGGTAAATACTGGAGCACCACAAACACAGCTTTATGTTAAGTGGCACATCTACTGAAAACTTCCCAGCTCCTACTTCTTCAATTGTGGAGAAATGGGGCCACAAGGAGGGAAAGAGCCTGTGTTAAGTCATGTGGGAACAGTGTTCTAACGAGCAGACTCTGACACCAATGCACTCCTTGGAATGTCAGAGAACAGAGACACGAGGCAAATGGCTGAGAGTCTGCCCATGGGAGGTAAATAACAGCTTTCTTCTCAAGGATTCACAGTGAAAATAGCACCCATGCAACTGACCAGCTTTCAGGGAAAGTTCCCACTGTGACAGGAAGTAACTGCTGGGGTCATTTCAGCCACCATGTGATCAAGACAGCAAACATGAGTTCACGAGATTGTGCCTGCTTCCCCTTCCTCCAGGCACCCAAACAAAAGGAACTGCTGCTAGAATCAACATATCTTCTCCAAAAATCTTTAGAAATGTAATTCTGTAAAACCAAATATCAGAGAAAAATGATCAAATGGTAAGTGTGTCCTCGGGCACCTTTAAACAAGTGTGTGTGTCTTTTATATTTTGCATGTGAACAGTGCTTCATGCTACAAATTAAAACTATCTCTCTTCTCTCAGCGTGTCTTGCTTTCTGTATTGTGACTCTTCTTGTGTTGATAAATTTGGGGACTTCCATATGGGCTGTTGATTCAGCAGTTTTACTACATAAGAAATCCTGGCTGGTAAGATGCTCATACCCTGTGTGCAGAACTTAAAAGGCCCTGCAGTGACCCACCAGTTAAAAACCTGCTGCACTTGAATTCCACAAGGAGCAGGTGAAGACACAAAAATAAAACTGAGCATGCAACGTAGAAATACGTGAACACAGCTGACAAGAACCACATGTTGCTTCCTGGGCAGGGAGTTTTTAACTCACCGTATGCCTCTGTACATTTTAAAATAGCTAATACATTTCTCACAGTCAAATTCCAATGAAATTACTTTCCTCACAACCCCACCCACAGCCTAAGACTGAAGACTTGAAGTAACAATTCAACATAAAATATCATCAACAATTATTAGAAATAATATAAATGTTTTAAAGTTTTGGTTCTTATGAATGCATAGCAAAATAAAGCTTCTGATATAGGCTCACACCTGAAGATAAAATAATGACATAAGCAAAGCTGCACCTGAATAAGTTAATATTTACATAAAAAAATAGAGAATTCCACAGACAGCTTGGTAACATCTTCCAACTAACACATAGAGCCAATGGGCAAAGACGTCCAGGAGACAACCCCACTCAGTCCTTCAAACTCCCAGTTCTCCTCTTCATCATCAGATGAGCTTGGCTGCTTTGGCTAGTTTGAAGATGGAGAGAAGGTGGCATCTCTCTGGACGATGCCTGAAGCGCCCTGGTATATACTATAGGGTTCTCTATTGTTTCCCATTTTCTTAAACATTCATTTGACAGTTCCTTTACTCTGCCCATTCAGATCAATAGAAGACTGCAGTGAGGAATGCTATGTATGTAGCTAGTAAGATCTAGAATTCTGTATTTTGTCAGGCATCTACAATGCCTACAAACCTAGGAGACAAGGGAGCATGTGACTAGAACACTACACAGTTAGCCAGAGGTCTCCTACTGTTTAAGGGACCGCACCTTCTGTGACCTCCACCCTACAGCACATCCTACAGCAAGCCAGTCTCCTTCTGTTTAAAGGCCTGTTAGCTTCTTTCCCTGTTTGAGGTCTATGAAGCCACCAGGCAGGTTTCTTGGATTTCTTTTCTGGCTTTTTATCATGTCACATATACTATTCAGAGATAACACACACACTCCCAAAGGATAAAAATATAATTAAACTTTACACTAAAATTAAGCTGAATGTGTTTTATTGTTCTTATTGACTGTGACATGAAAATTAATTTCGTTTCAATCTCTGCATTGGGTTCTCTTGACTCAAGGCTAAGTCCTCTCAACCAAGCCACCTAACATTTCTGGGACTCCATTTCCTACAATGGAAACCATCTGGTTAGTTTTTGTCAACTTAACACAATATGGAGTCATTTTGGAAGAGATTCAATAAAGAAAATGTCTCTGCAAGATTAACCTGTAGGCAAGTCTGTGGGGGTATTTTCCAGACTCATGATTGATGTGGGAGGGCTATGCCCACTGTGGGTGGTACCACCCCTGGGCTGGCTGCCCTGGGTGCTATAAGAAAGCAGGCTGAGTAAGCCATGAGAGGCAAACCAGTAAGCAACACTCCTCCATGGCCTCTGTGCAGCTCCTGCCTCCAGGTTCCTGCCTTGAGTTCTTGAGCCCTGACTTCCCTTGATGATGGACTGTGATGTGGAACTGTAAACTGAAGTTCTCTCCTCCAAAATTGCTTTTGGTGGTGGTGCTGTATCACAGCAACAGAAACCCTAACTAAGACATAACTAAGGGAGCAATATTCCAGAAACTTCAACGACCTTCTCACCTATGACGGAAACAGAAAGTCAGAACCCTGCTCAGTGCTTCCTGGTGACTATAAAGCTCTACTCCCTGTATAGCTGAACAGTAAAGTGATTCTGGCTCTGGGAACTGTTCAATGCTTACATGGTGGTCAGTGGGAATCTACTATACCTCCAGGGCCTGCCAGCAGCGTTGCCCATGGAATAAAAACACAATCAATGCATTTTTGTGCACACGTACACAGGAGGTGTACTTTGCTATTGTGGGATGCTTCAAAGAGGTTTTTAAAATTATGTTCCTATTTAATTTATACAATGTTGAAATCCTTTATCTTCTCAATAGTGGTAAGAAAAACAACTCTTAATCAAAGAGTTTCTTACAGAAGCAAAGAATAATAGGTTATGCTTATTGTTTATGTTTTGAATTTTAAATTTTTCAATTTTCAAAGCTAATTTAAAATTTTCATTGTCATTAGATAAAAGCAATAATCTACCATAATTTATCATAACTGCAAAAAAGTGTCCAGTTCACCATCAAATTACAATATTCTGCCAACAAAAACTCGGAGTTTGGCACTGTGTTTAGTGTGTGGCGGTGCACTGTACTCATTCTTGATTGGTGTTGGAACTGGGGTGACAAGAGGGAGCTCACTGCTCTTCTCCCACTATTACAAACCACTCGCTACACATGTAGAGTTCACATTCAGAGAGGGACTCTGGGAGGTGCCAGTGACAACTGCTGTAGTCGGATAAATAATTTCTTCAACAGTGACGTACGTGCCCAGCAAGAAGCCCACGACTCCAGTGAACGCTATGGAAATGTTTTTCAGGATCATCCATATGTTGTAGTGGTCCTTAGAAAACGTAAGGATTTCCACAAGTGGGGGCAGGATCAGGGCTAGCGTGCTGCTGCTCACAGCCCCCACGAAGGAGATCACAATATCTAGACGAGGAATGAGAACCGCCCCAGCACCTATAAACAAAAACAAAAACAGAGTTCCTGTTGACACGTGTGCTACACATGCAGGAACTAAATGAAGATCTTAACACAGTGAGAGTGATAAGCAGAAGTCACCACTTGTGGGAAACTGATAGAATTTATTCTGATGTAAGGAAGAACAGACCAGAGTAACATTTCCTGGACTCATACTTATCAACATTTCTCATGTAAACAACTCTTAACATTTTGCTCAGAGATTGGAGCTTCTATTTAAAGCACTGAATTCTTCTGCCAGCCACACAGCAGAGTCCATGACACACAAAACAGTGTCATGCCATGAGTACACAGGAGCATGGAGAGAGCAGTTCTTACAGTGAGATTCTAACCAACCACTCTTCAGGACACAATGTATCACAAAGCCATTATCAAGAGAACATACCACACTCACTGAGAGGGAGGAGTCAATGACGGATACAGAAAATCAGTGGACAAAGCAGGATATGCCTTGTGGGGTGCAAGTTTCAATCCCAGAAAGTGTGTTTCTGAGTTGGGAAGACCATAAGATTGAGGAAAGCCTGAGCTACATAGCAAAGTCCTGTCTCAAAAACCCAAGATCTGAGGATTACCTCAGTGTATGGGTGACACACACAAGGACCTGGGTCTGTTTCTAGTACCAAAAATTTTAAAATTGAATGAGACCTGGATACATGTATAGTCACAAATTACCTCGCTGAGGTAACTGTGTCTTTACAGTAGGGAAATGCAGAGGCTACTTTATCCAAGTGAACAAATCTGGTGTTCTGAGCTGGTACACTGAGCAGTGCCCAGCTCACTCACATGCAACTCTCACCGTGTTTAACCCTAAGCCAGGAATGCTGGCATAAACCTATCATCTTGGGATGTGGGGAGGCAGGAGAACACTGAGTTTGAAGCTGCCCTGATCTGAAAACATAGAAACATAGTCACGTTTCTAAATAATAACTGTTTGCAAAACACATAATTTAAGCAGTTCTCATTTGAACACATGCAAGTCACCCATTGCCACAGACACCGACTGATACTTACAGGTGATACTAACCAAGAGGGACCGTATTCCAAATTCACAGATGCGCTTCCATTTGGCATGAAGTCTAGCAGTGACACTGGGGATAATGATCTCTGCTGGGACATAGAACTGAATTGAATAGGTCACAAAAATGCCAAAGGAATACAGAATTTTCACTGACTGATACAACCTGTTTAAAAAAAAAAAAAAAGAAATTCAACATTTAGTTTTTCTTAATGTGAATCTGACTTTGCTCTTTTTTTAATTTTCAGAGGGTAAACAAGAAGCCACTTAAGAAACTTTCTAATCAAAGATGCTCGTCTGTGCAAAAGCCAACCAAGCTAGATGTAGGGTACAATTATGTTAGCTCTCAGGAAGCCAAGGCAGGAGGATTGCTATAAGTTCCACATCAATCTGGGCTACATATGTAATAATTTCCAGACCAGGATGTGGCTACAGAATAAGAACCCCATCTCAAGGGATTAAAACTGTGGCTAACTTCATTTCTAGTCCTCATGCAAACAGAAGAGCCTGGTGAGGCTGAGCACAGACTTGGGGACATGGTGCCCAGACTGTGTCTAGGCCAAGACAGTACACCATGCTTATTCTCAGCTCCAAGGAGAGACGGTCAAAGCTTTTCAAAGCAGGATTTTTTTTTTCAACTTTGTAAAAACTTGAGTATCTTTGTTACTTCTTTAAAATATTAAGTCACAGCCCCAGTGATCTACATGTAGAAGAAAATACCATATTTGGCTCTGAATTTAAGCTCTCCTTGTTTGACATTTTTGTTAGCCAAAGGTCACAAGAAGGGCATCCAAATCATTTCAACTACCAGAGTTCTCTAAGGTGCACCTGCTGCCCGTGTTAAAAACCACAGCACCACAGGAACAGATCTGTTGCTATTCGTTTTGTAATGTAAACTTATCCCTTTGAGGTCAGGGCTTCAAAATTGCACATCAAGGTTCAGCCATATATACATCTCTAGAATTCTCTAATGACTCATTTTATGTGATACACAGGGTTACACATATTAACAGGATCCAGTGTGTGTGACAGGGCAGGGTGGGGCAGCTATCCTTCCATCTTATTGTTGCTGAGGCCATGACAGGTTTAACTACCATTTCATCTCATTGATGGAGAATCCCATGGAAAAGTACCCAGCTCTACTCTAGAAACTGAGGTCAAGATGCCCCAGCTAACTTAGCTTCTGTTAAACTGCCTGCTTGTGTAAACCTGCCCTCCAGCTAACAGCTAAGTGCTGAGATGGAGCATGATACGGTTTGGAGCTGGAACTACCTCCTGTGCTCTTCCGTGTGGAAACAAGGTCCACAGTCTCTCCAAGAGTGGGATATATGTGGAAGAGTAATTCTCATTGGAGAGAATCCTATTATCCTAAAAGGATACAAAGGACTCTACTTTCAGCAAGCAATTAATTAGGGCTTAAGCTAATTTCTAACATCTTAAGACTTACAGCAGTGAGAGTACAAACAGCTCCCTAGTCTGTGACCAAGCAAGGATTCAGTGGGCTTTTGCCACAGCACATTCATCTTAGGAATAAGCAGACAAAGTAAAAGTAGATCTGAAATGTGGCAACTGATGTAATTAGGACCAAGGAAAGTCCCCAGGCCTGGAAATAATAAATCTTAATTTAGAAATTATCCAACGATGTGTTTAGCTCGAGCCTTAAAAATTAACTACAAATGGTTGTAGCTGAAAATATGCAAACTTACTAAGTGACTATTTGTTCAAATACTCTGATAAGCAATTGGAGAGAATTAAATATTCTCATTAATTCATTATTCATTTAAAAGAGGAACATTGCTTTTTTCTAATTATACTTTATTGTGTTTTCAAAGTATGGCTAATAATATACTTTAAAATGAAAATAGGTCCACAACCACTTTGAATACAAATATAATTATACTCCACTGACATAAAGCTGGAGTTACACAGGCTAAAAAGTAGTTAGTGCTAATACCATTCTATATGTAGTACTATTTAGTGTTATATGGAGCATTGTTTCTTCACAGATATGTGCTAGAGACGTGAGCACTACACAAACTGGTTTTTCAACCCTGGAAGAGTAATGCAGAAATGACAGAATGTTTAAACGGGCTATATAAAAGCACCTGTTTCAATGTTACCTATTTTCTGTATCGAAAGCCCATCATTTATTTCTACTGTTGGCATCTGTACTTCCAATAACAATAACACTTTACAGTTTTTCTCAGCTTTTCCACCTTTGTTCGCACTTCAGTTCTAAGAACCCACAGAGCTGTGCATTCTAAGTTATGCACAGAAGACATGAGGGCACACACGGCCCAGGGCCATCCTGCTCTCTCACTTTCCAGAACAGTTTAACCTCTGAAAGGCAGCTCCACCTGTATCCCAGCCGGGGATAGTAACAGGTCCACAGCCACAGACAGGGAAGCAGAGGGCAGGCCACACCCAGCCACCCTGGGAAGAGGCTTGGACAGACCTCTCTAACGGAAATCTCTCTTTACTCTGACTTGTTCTCCTGCTCTTTGGGATATCTACCGTACCCTGTGATAATTTCTGGAGGCTTTTCTTTGCTAGCTGAAAAATCAGGTGACTTGCAAGGCTTTCTTGAGGCTAACCTATGATTGGATGGTCTTTAAGTCACAAGTCCCAACTTGCTCTATTCTAACTTTAGAACCACAGCAAGCAGGGGTCAGGGGTGAGGCAGTGCTATAGACTATGGAAGGGATACTTCAAGGAAAGGTCACACATACCCAGGCTTGAACTGGGAATATATGAGCATGCCTTCATATGGTCCTGCCCATCCTCCGGGTCTTGGCTGGGAATAGGATGGTATATTTCTCTGCATGCTTTCTCTTCAGTTCGTTTTGCGGTTAAGATTTTCCACAGACACCTCTGTGGTTAAAGACTATTCTTGTTTCTACCCAGGTCTCATAATTGAAATTTTAAGCACCCCTCAAATACATTTTCAGTTTCCACCAATAAGGAAATCATAGTAAAAAGTTTTAATGCTTAAATCATAAATTTAAAAACATATCTTACCCATCACATCTTGGTAAATTACATCTAAGACACATAAGAGGTAGGACTGATAAGTCATCTGCACCTACCACATGTCCTGGGGAAGATTCAATGTTATGCTGCCTTTGATCTCATCACGGAAACACATGTAGCCTAAAGTGGCCAGGCTGATGTACAGCACGGTGACGATGGCCATCCCAATGTTCAATGCCTGAGGGAAGCGTTTGGACTCTCTCATTTGGTTTTCCAGTGGCAGCACCTAAGAGGAGAATAGCATTAGCTGCTTTTAAAGGAGCAGGATACAGGAATTTCAGAATAACCAGGGTCTTGTTAGATAGACAAGTTGGTCCATCTCTTATAGTCTGTGTGGAAAGTCTTGTCTTCAATCCACATATACCACTTTCCTATGTGATACGTAGACATATCTATGTACATAGGCTTGTGTGTGTGGTGTGTGTATTCTCATGTTTCCATGTGTGTGGTTAATGTCAGTGTCTTCCTCTATTGCATCCCTCCTCAGATTCCACACCCCCCCCCTTGGGTTTTCTTAGAGTGCGTCTCACGATGTAGCCCTGGCTATCCTAGAACTACATAGAGCAGCCTGAACTCAAACTCACAACGATTTGCCTGCCTCTGCCTGCCATTCTAGGACTAAAGGTGTGCCCCATCACACCAAGGTTCCAGCTGTTTTCTCATGAGCCTGGAGCTTCCTGACTAGACTAGACTGCACGCCTGTGAGTTCTAGAGATCTACCTGTGTCCACTTGCTCACACTGGGATTCCATATGCACCTCTACCCTGGCTGTTATGTGGGTGGTGAGGTCACCCTTGCACTGCAGCCTCTGCCTGCTTCCTCAGTCCCTGCTTCTGAAGATTTTATACCACTTTTTTTTTAATTCCTAAAAAGGTTTGAATATCAGCTCTGAGGTGGTGACCTGCTGGTTATTTAAAATATATATATATATATACATATATATATGTGTATATATATATATATCACACAAATATATATATATCACACAAATATATATATATATATATATATATATATATATATATATATATATATATATCACACACACATATACACTTATATACACACACTGTAGCTGTCTTCAGGCACACCAGAAGAGGGCAACAGATGCCATTACAGATGGTTGTGAGCCACCATGTGGTTGCTGGAAATTGAACTCAGGACCTCTGGAAGAGTAGTCAGTGCTCTTAACTGCTGAGCCATCTTACCAGCCCCCCTGCTGGTTATTTTTATACATTTTTTTCTTGTTAGAATAATTTTAGATTTGTTTTTTAATGCAAAAGAAAACACAGATGGCTCCCACATGTCCTTAAAACAGCTTTCCCATGATTAACATTTTATATTACCAGTTGTCACAACTGAGCCAATCACTAGTGACTGAACCCCGAATTCCATTTCAATTTCTCTAGTTTTTCCATGAGACCTTCTGTGCCAGGAGCCCACCTAGGACCCCAAGCTGCAGCTGTCACCTTGCTTCCTCAGTCTCCGAAGGTCTGTCTGGTTTCTCTTTCCTTGCTCATGGCCTTAACTTACTGCAACCCTCTGCACAGCATCCTCTGAACAATCTGGGCCCGCCCTGATGCCTTCCTTCCTTGTGACGAGATAGTGCTGTGGGTTCCAGAGGACACCACACCCTGAAGTGCTTTTCCTGTCATGTGTCTCCGTCATGACTGATGAATGGTGTGGTTCAGTCCGGCCACTGCTGTAAAGTCACCTTCCTACCCCCTCATCATACGCTGGGTCTCTAACTCTAGCCCATTCTTCAAGACCTAAATGAGAATTATCTATACCTGCTGGAAGGAGGAGGCTCTGCTAGGGACTGGCCGAGCAGTCATTAGTTCAACCATTTATGTCACTGTGGACATGGGAGGGAGGTTGCTATACACCGAGTAGCAATCCGCCACTGTCATGTGGTCACTCATCCTGTTCCAGCCTTTGTCACTGTGAAATGACCAGGCATGTGTGCATCCCTCATGCTGCCACATTGTCCCTCCAAGCACTCCCTTCCTCTCTGGCCTACAAAGAGCCCCACACTCATCTTGGATTCCATGGTTTTGATTTTCATCAGACATTTTTCTCCACAGAACTTGGTTCTTTTCTTGGTGCACAGAATTTAGAATTAGGGTTTCCATGCTGAGGGTGCTATGTGAGGAATATTGCTTCTAGCCCCTCAGGAGAGAGAGCATGTGAAAGCTCACATGCATATGAACACACATGTATATGAATATACATGTCCATAACTGCTCTATATCACGTGTGTGTGAAAGTGTGCGTGTGTGCATACATGTATATGTTGGGTGTGAATGTGAGTGTATATGTGTGTGTGAGAGACTTCAGTGTGAATGTGTGTGAGTGTGTATGTGTGTATAGGTGAGTTCAGTGTGAATGTGTCAGTGTACATGTGAGTTCAGTGTAAACATGTGTTGTGTGTACATGTGAGTTCAGTGTAAATGTGTATTGTGTGAGTTCAGTGTGAATGTGAGTGTGTATGTCTGTGTGTGTGTGTGTGTGTGTGTGTGTGTGCATGCGCGCTCAGTGTGAATGTGTCTGTGTGTGAGTGGGTGGCATGAAAATAGAAAGGAGACTACCAAAAAAGACCAAGAGCTCTTGGGAAGGTGACAGGAGATAGTGGTGGAATGTGTGCCTGCCATGAAGGAGAAGGAGCTATGTGGTATAAGGAGGACCAGGCAAGGTGAGGGGGGACAGCAGGAGGCAAATGAAACAAAGGATATGACTTACACATATACCATGGGGGATATGACTTACACATATACCATGGGGGATATGACTTACACATATACCATGGGAAAGTTTCATTGGTGCCCTAACTTCCTATCCCCTCATCATATGCTGGGTCTCTAACTCTAGCCCATTCTTCAAAACCTAAATGAGAATTATCTATACCTGCTGGAAGGAGGAGGCTTCTAATTTTTTAAATTAAAATTAAAAAGGAGAAGAGGAAGTAGGATGGTGAGGCCGGTTTTGAATGAAAAACTGTATGTCGAACTTGGCAGTTGCTGAATTGAGATGTCAGAAAATCAGCATTTAACTAAATATCCAATGATTAAGATCCTAAACAAATAACAAACATTCATTAAAATCCAGCTCAAGAGCTGTGAGAATTTCTTGTAAGAACTCAGCCTGCAGACAGCACACAGAGAGGGAGGGGTCTGCCTTTGGGTATCATCCATTCACATTCACAGGAAGAAACATTTAAAGTGATTTTGTTCTGATACCAAGCCATCCAACTGTGAGACACTAGCCTTGAGGACAGTTGACATTAGTGTTCTAACTTCCCTATATGTACAAATTCTAGGCCATAAGTACTGGGAGTATTTTGAGTAGAAATACTTGAGACATTAGAGGCTTAGGATGTATCTCTTGGCATTGGCATCTCCATAATGCTGTACCTCAAAACAAATATGATGTGCCCAACCTGAAGGGAGAATCATCTCCCATTTTCACCTGACAGCAACTTTACAATTCCTCCCACGGCCTTCAACTATTCTAGTTTATAAGATGTGATGTCTGGGCTGGCAGATGGACACGCGGGCCTGATGACCTGAGGTTGGTCAGCAGAAACGAAGGGCTGGGTATGGTGGCTCACATCCATAATCCAGCCCTCCTGGGTGAGATGGGAAGTGGAGAAAGGAGGATCACCTAGAAGCTCTCTGGCCCATCACCCTGCAGTATCTCAAACAGGTCTTGCCCCCGTGTAGTAAAAGGAGAGATCCAACTCCTGAAAGTCATGCTCTGAATTCCTCAACCCACATCATATACACCTTTTTAAAATGTGTTATTACAGGGCTCAGTGATCAAGAGCACTGGTTGCTCTTCCAGCGGACTTAGGATTGATTCCCAGCACCCACATGGTGGCTCACATCTACTTGTAACTCCAGTTCCAAGGTCTCAGCACCTTCTTCCGGCCTCCATGGGAACTAGGCATGCACTTGGTACACAACCATACTTGCAGGCAAAACACCCACATGCATAATAGAGATTTTTAAATTAAAAAAAATGCTCTATTTGGGCATGCTTGAATATGTGGACACAGACAAAACAAAGCTGTCCATGAGTTGTGTTTCTGAAGTTATACGATACTTAACAACAGTTTTCAGTATGCTACCTTCAGGCTTTTATAGCCTTATACTCTCAATAATTATTCCCGATAATGCTAAAAGTCTAGTCTAATACCATCACCTAACCCACCAAGGAAAAGACTTAGACCCTATGAAACATGTCTAAGATTAAGTTACTGGTCAGTAGAAAAGCCAAACAATAGTTCAAGTCTACCTCACTGACTGTTAGGTCTCAAATCCAGGACAAATCTCACTTGGTAGTACCTGTGGCTTCTCCCAGCAATCCTCACCCCACCCTACCCTAAACTCCTCCCTCCCCGGGCTGGGCTTCCACTTCACTTCCCCTAGCCTGATCCTTATAGCTCAGCCATTCTGGCTACACTGGTCTCTTGGTCTTGTGGCCAGCAGCCTCTGTTGGTCAGTCAGAAGCTCCTCTCTTGCTCTTTCTCCAGTCTCCTCTCATGGTCTGGTTTAGCCTGCCAGCCATGTTCAGCTGGGACTCTTCCCTCTGCCTATTTTCTCTCTTATATCTATAATAAAAGTCTCCTCCATGTCTTAGGAGTAGTCATATCCCCCACCTTTCATTTCATTTTGTCATCTGTCCACCAAACTGGGAATCATGATCTATGAGTACAAAAACCTAAAACACTGAAAGAAAACATGTATTTTTATATAGTTTGACTATATAAAATTTTGTGTTAAGAGTTTAAAAACAAAGCAAGTAATGGAGAATTCTTACCACTCCTATGCCTTCAAAAGCAAACACAGCAGTGCCAAAAAACAGTGGGTATTTCTTCCAACCAGCCACTATTGGAAGGTTGTGGGGATCTGGCATGTTCTACAGAAGAGAAAAAAAGAAAAAAGAAACCAGGTTACAGTTTTATCTAATTCAAATTATTTAAAATTAAATAGCAAAATCATACTCTCAAAAGCTTCGCAAAGCAACCAGGTTATGACATTTAGTAAACACTTTATATATGCTATGTTAGAGGAGGTGAAGCTGTTAGGATATAGTTGCTGAAGAAACTGTTTCCCTGACAACCACACATTCCTTCTGTGAACCTATGTCCACTGGCCAGTTGCAGGCAGCACATTAGGTACATCTCCTGCCACATAAGAAGTATACAGACATGCTCAGAGACCCTAAGTCACCAGGCACTGCTGTGGTCTCCCTGTGTCCCTCCTCCTTCATTCTTGGCTTCTGACTTCCTCCCTAGCTGTCCCTGGCACAGGTCTCCTGGGGTTTCAGTGTGTGCTCTGACACAGCATGCGCAACCTATTCCTCATTGTGGATGACCCCATTGTCATTCATTACTTGATACCAACTCAGAGTAATGCTTCCCCTCTCCTGATCTAGACAAAGTCACTACAGAATACCTGACTCAGAACCACTGACCACAATGACCTTTCTTCCAGACACCCTAATTCTATCCTTCCTTGCCACCACCTTCTTGTCTGCCTTGCCTACTGAAGTAGAATTCAAGGTCAAGGATAGAAGATCTGCAGACAAAAGTATAAAGGCATGTGGGTAGTCTGGGGACCATGGAGATTGGGAACAGTTGAGACATGTGCAGAATTTCATGATATGAAGATGACATGTGACGGTGAAGCAAGGACCAGAGTGAGTTCTGCAACTGTTGAACTGCTCTCAAGTGCACAGATACTGCCATGCCTTGTGCTCTTCCCTCTCCTGGGGGAGCCACCTTTTCTGCTCCACCAAGTCTAACATGACCAGCTAAGGAGCAGTGAGCCTCAGAATGGCTCGGACAACCCTCTTTCCTCTGGGTTTGAGGATCCAGTGGGCATAAAACTGAAGCAGACCCAGCATAAGTGTGTCTGAACTGCTAATGGAAATGTTATGACTATCTTAGAAGTAATATATTTAATCGATTAGATCATGTGGAAATAAAACAAGGATCTTCAACTTTCTTGAGCTCACTTGTCTTTGCCTGATGTAACTGGGTTAAGAGTCCTGAGACTTCAAAGAGTGACCTCAGATCTCATTACTGCAAGATCTCCAAACAAAGAAAGAGTCACAAATGTATGCCATGGCAGCGGAGGGCATGTGGCAGCAAGCACAAAAATTAGAGAATTATACACACACCCATCCTTGTGACTGACTCAAATCTCAAAAGCATAAGCCTAATAACTCAATGAGCTGAGTCACAGAGCTCTAACAGGGAAGGCAGGATGTTTAGAAACAGTGATAAAAACCCACAAACATTGTCATCAGTGTTAAAACCAGACTCAACATCTTAGTGTCTACTTCATGTGTTAACATTACACCCTGAAGGTGAATTAACATTATGCATGTGGAACAGGTCTCTCAACGTTACAACTCTCACCTCCAAAGAAAGCTTTACCCACATAGCAACACAGGATGGTTACTCACAAGCACACTTACCCTAACAACATACTGGTAAATTATCACAAGACTGGCAGCCATGGAAATGTTGGCAAGGAATGAAAGTATGAAGAGATTCTTTAGCTCTCGAATGAACACTAAGAGAATTATAAGTGGGAGAAAGCAGAGCATGTAGACCCTCAGGTCCACACTTCTTCTTTCACAGGCATGAGACAGATCCGAACTATTCGAAGCAATCACCGTGCTCGCCAGGAGTCCTTCATGAACCTTCAGTACAGTCACCAGGAGACGACAGAAAAAGAAAATTATCCATCAGTTTACAGTCATGTGAGAGACAAATCACATAAAACCCATACCCTCTACAGTCAAGCCCTGTGACACTGGTGACCAGTGAGGCCATCCCACAGCATCTTACTGTGACAGCAGGAACCAGTGAGGTCATCCCACAGTGCTTACCTGTGACACTGGTGACCAGTGAGGTCATCCCTCAGTGTCTCACTGTGACACTGGTGACCAGTGAGGTCATCCTAGAGTGCTTATCTGTGATGGTGGTAGTGGTGAGGATGAGTTGTAACCGGTGTGTGCAGTAATGTACCTGGCTACCAAATGGAAGGAAACTTCTTCCAAGAGTGACAACTCCCAATTCCACACTTCTGTGACTGCTGCCTGCCCTGCCCATGTGGGTGCTCACTGCTGCCTCGGGCTGTTCTTTAAAGTCTGACTGCATGTCTTTTTCTGTGGTTCCCTTTATGCTTCTAAAAGACTTTCATCCTCTAGCTATAAAAGCCAATTTCTCTTTTCAACCACCCAGGGAGCAACTTTTTCTACCTCATCTTCTCATGACTTAAATTTCCATTAAACTCTGGAACAGATGATTTTTTATAAGAAAAGTCATTCAAAACCTTTAATGTCCCCCCCCCCCCAGAGAGACAGAGAGAGAGAGAGAATAAGAAAGGGAGAGAGGGAAGGACAGGAGAAAGAGAAAGAGAGAGAGGGAGAAGAAAAGGGAGGGAGAGAGAGGGAGGGAGGGAAAGAGAGAGAGACAGAGAGAGAGACAAAGAGAGAGAGAGAGAAAAGAAACCTCAAAATCTACCCAGTAATAAAAATCTACCATTACCAGATCCAGGGGGTGGCTAACCAGGTGTGATGATACACACCTAGGAACCCAACACTTGGGAAACTGAGGCACCGAGATCCTCAATTCCAAAGCCGTACTCAACTGACAAACAACACAGTGGGGAGCAATTGTGACCAAGGGCTCCATTCCAGGAAAACGTCCAGGAAATTCAGAGGATATCAATCATAGACACAAGGCTGAGCAGTAGATAGCTTCCAGGATAACTGTAAGACTTAATGCTCTGTCCCAGTTTGTCAGCAAAACCGCAGGCACTATTTCTAGACTCAAACAGGGTGTGTTGGCAACTCTCTTGGGAGAGTTAAGAAAGCCCCAGCAATGACCAGCCATGGTGGTACACATCTGTGGGCCGGCACTTGGGAGGTAGTGCAGGAAGATCAGGAGGCTCAAGGCCAGCCTGAACTACACAGAAAGTTAAAAATGAGCATGAATTAGAGACCAACTCAGGAAAGCAAGCAAACATGGTGGGGACAGGATGACAAACTCCATTACTGCCATTCTGCACGCTTCTAGACAGGCTGCTGCCATCTTGTTCACGGGAATGACTGCAAGATGCCATGTGATTTCAAAACCTTTTTAAACAACGGCAACAATTACTGAACCTTAGGAATAAACACTTCTTTTAACCCCAGGATTTCCGCTGCTCCATACTATCTTAAGCCTCCTTTAAGAACATCAACAACATGAAGAATACCTAATACCTCTACACATACTGTTAAGATCTGAATTTGAAATAATCAAGAAACAATGAACTACTGTACCACAATCCAGCCCAAAGGCACAACCATGGTTGATATAATGTCAGGCATGGTAATACCAACAACAATAGCATCCAAAACCCAACTTGTAAGAGAGAACATGAAAAATGATCACAAGTGAAACAGCTTGATCCTCAACCGTGGCATCATCCGCTCTGTGATGAACAAGGCATTGGGAGAAAGCAATGTCACAAAGCAGACACACACTCACCTGTTTCACATTTTCAGCTAAGAAGACAATATAGACACTGCAGAATCCCAACTGTGTTATCACCAGAAAGAAGTCGACCACGGTCCTGAAAACACAAACTGTTTTAGAACACTTTATAATAGCATTTTCCTTTTATGTGCTGAGATAATGAACACTAAGACGCTGGATTCCTATGAAGATCCCAGACGAGAACAGGAAAAGCTTCATTCAGTTTAAAGGCAAAGGTTGTTACGTCACTTCCTACCTGCACAATTCTGCTGTGTAGGAACGGCTGCTTATCAAACAGTTTTACAGAAATATGTTCACTCTTGGGGTGTGGTGCAGCTCCTAGTGGAGGCTTTCACCAAGTGTGCCCAGAGACCTTCATTCAAGCCTCAGCGCTGAAGAAAAGGTCATGATTTAGACTAAATCTACCCCTCCAACTTCACACGATCTTCCTCACGCCAGGCCAGTGTGTTTCTACCCAGCCAGCCTCTGGTCATTTGCACACATGGTAAGTACACTTGCTACTTCCCAAATAATAAGGAAGTAAATGCAAGAGTTTGAGACACAAATCAAACTTCTAGAGACTTCTTTGGTAAGTTTGTTTTTATTTTTTAGTGAGATGCACTGAAAAGGTCTAGAACATAAAGTAGTTATGTAGAAGGAGGGAAAACTGTTGCCAGATATCTATGTGATGTCATCTGAACGTGGCAGGCTCCAGGTACAACATCCTACATACTGGGCTTGAAATAAGGACAGAGCACACACACAGTCAGACTGTGTGATTGATTGATGAATCCTGTCAACTGTCATCAACTCATAAAACAGCAAACTGGTAGATACTAGAACTAGAGTCTGTTCAACTGTAAAGACTACTAACTATGTTCCCACAACTATGTCATACTTTGAGTTATATCTTGTTTGATGAAAATAGTTAAAAATTACAATAACTTCAACACAAAGACATTAGAAGGAAGGCCAGTGCTCACCGCCCCCACGCTGCCTGCCTCTGAAGGCAACTCCACGGGCTAGCCTCCATGGCAAAACTCACGGTGTCACTGTACCCCAATGTCGACTTCTTAAACCTGAAATTTAATGACAAATATACACAGAAAAGTATTAAATTGGTCTATAAGGCCATTTCATGAAAATAGCATCAAATAAATATAGATTTGTGAACCTAGGGATGCACATTAGTAGATCTGTTTTCAAAGAGTAAATATCAGTGTGCTTGAACATCACTCAAGACATTTCAAAACATCACAGGGTTTTACCCACTGCTGAAGCTCTCTTATCTGTAGGTTTCAGACAACTTTGTATTAGTGCTTCATTGATTTAAAAATTTTAAACACCTAAAAACACCAACTATACTGTTCTTCTGAAGGTTATTCCATCCTGACCACACTGAGTAACAGTGTGCCAGGCTCTGTTACACAGTTCCATATAAACT